>NW_027316532.1:18149742-18154742 GCF_026437365.1 Eucyclogobius newberryi
ATGTTTATCTGTGCCATGTGCATGATGTGGCTCTTTGCGGTAACACAGTAAAAAATGTGGCTCTTCATCTCTGACTGGTTGGCCACCCCTGAATTACGATTTAAGGTTTTCTCCATGGCAACGCACATGTCGACTGACGAGCAGTGAGAGCGGCCTCGTGAAACGTGTCAAACTGTTAAAATAAAGACAATGAGACAAAGCCAAGAGCAGATCAAGTTAATTTAGATTTAAAAAGAAAACGTTTCATTCAGTTATTTATTCTGTGTTTTTGCGTAATCTGTTTTTTTAGTTGTGATATTGATTGTTGAGTTGGTCAATATCGCAATATCGATACTTTTGTGTGATAGTCTAAAGCCCAACTGGAATACTGGAGTGGACCCCTAAGTCTCAGGGCCCTTCTCTGAGGCCTGTATGTAAAGGATTTAACTGATCCTAAACTGTCGACTAAAGGAACACAAATACACAACAGGAACACAAAAACACAACAGGAACACACATACACAACAGGAACACAAAAACACAACAGGAACACACATACACAACAGGAACACAAAAACACAACAGGAACACACATACACAACAGGAACACAAAAACACAACAGGAACACACATACACAACAGGAACACAAAAACACAACAGGAACACAAAAACACAACAGGAACACAAATACACAACAGGAACACAAAAACACAACAGGAACACACATACACAACAGGAACACAAAAACACAACAGGAACACAAAAACACAACAGGAACACACATACACAACAGGAACACAAATACACAACAGGAACACACATACACAACAGGAACACACATACACAACAGGAACACAAAAACACAACAGGAACACACATACACAACAGGAACACAAAAACACAACAGGAACACAAAAACACAACAGGAACACACATACACAACAGGAACACAAAAACACAACAGGAACACAAAAACACAACAGGAACACAAAAACACAACAGGAACACAAAAACACAACAGGAACACAAAAACACAACAGGAACACAAATACACAACAGGAACACAAAAACACAACAGGAACACACATACACAACAGGAACACAAAAACACAACAGGAACACAAAAACACAACAGGAACACACATACACAACAGGAACACACATACACAACAGGAACACACATACACGACAGGAACACACATACACAACAGGAACACACATACACAACAGGAACACACATACACGACAGGAACACACATGCACAACAGGAACACAAATACACAACAGGAACACACATACACGACAGGAACACACATACACAACAGGAACACACATACACGACAGGACCGTGTGTGAAAGGCTCTGATCCTGATGTTTATGTGTAAACAACGTGACAAACAGTGTTCAGTTTGAACTCTTCACAGCTCCACTTGTATCTCTAACTGACCTCGATGAGTTCAAAAGCTTTTTGTTGTCAAGGTAAAGCAATTTAGCAATAGCATGCTAATAAACGTTAGCATGTTCACGGCCCACTTCCTGCTTCTCTGAGAATAAAACACTTGCTGTGGTCACATCTGCCCTGGGACAAAACAGATTATACTTAATAACATGCAAAACACATCGGGCACAGACTCTTTAACCTGAAACAAACCGTGTGCAAAAACTCCACTTTTCCTTGTGGCGATGTTCTTTGTTTTGACACGTTACGGTTCATCTCGAATGTGACGTGACAATCGCTCGAACGTCTCCCGAGTTCACGAGTCGGTTCAATCACCAGTTCAAGCGGCGTTTGTGTAGAACAAATATGCAATGCAAATATATTTCAGAACACGCACATATACTTCAGAACACGCACATATACTTCAGAACACGCACATATACTTCAGAACACGCACATATACTTCAGAACACGCACATATACTTCAGAACATGCAAATATACTTCAGAACACGCAAATATACTTCAGAACACGCACATATACTTCAGAACATGCAAATATACTTCAGAACACGCACATATACTTCAGAACACGCACATATACTTCAGAACACGCAAATATACTTCAGAACACGCAAATATACTTCAGAACACGCAAATATACTTCAGAACACGCAAATATACTTTAGAACATGCAAATATACTTCAGAACACGCAAATATACATCAGAACATGCAAATATACTTCAGAACACGCAAATATACTTCAGAACACGCACATATACTTCAGAACACGCACATATACTTCAGAACACGCAAATATACTTCAGAACACGCAAATATACATCAGAACATGCAAATATACTTCAGAACACGCAAATATACTTCAGAACACGCAAATATACTTTAGAACATGCAAATATACTTCAGAACACGCAAATATACTTCAGAACATGCAAATATACTTCAGAACACGCACATATACTTCAGAACATGCAAATATACTTCAGAACACGCAAATATACATCAGAACATGCAAATATACTTCAGAACATGCAAATATACTTCAGAACACGCAGCGATTAAAAAGAGTTAAACTTCCACGTAAAGTGCTCGTCAGAAGTTTGTCATCAGATTATCGTCGCTTTATTGTTCTGAACGTTTGAGTCGCGACGTAGACGAGGAATGCGGCGTCGGTATTTCACCGGCGTCGGGTCATCGCGGTGTCCTGACGTTTCCCCCTCACCGCGAGCACGCCACTCGAACGCAACGCCGTGACATCCCTCCATCGCCCGCCGCCTCCGCCACTCGTCGACCTCCCGCTCATTTATCGCCGTCGCAAACGAGCTTCGCGTTGGCGTCGTTCCTCATGCAGAGCGGCGCTGGTTGGAGTGACGGGTCGGGCCTGTCTTTATAAATATCCCGTGCATATGCTGCGCGCGTGAGAAATAAATGCTCCGCCGCCGCCGCCTCGCACATACATTTGACATATACCGCCCCACATACCGCTTTGCCACGGGCCCGAACGCGAGCTTGATTTATACACGCCGGCGTCCGACTGCGCTCGCTTTTGATTCCTTCTCACACATCAACATTTAATGGCGGCGGGGACGGGTGTGCGGTGGAGGTGGCGGCGGTGGGGGCGGGGGAGGGCACATTTTTCCTGGGCGACGGTTCGGGAGCACTCCAGATCTGTCACTTGGCAGGGGGGCCCGGCGGCGGTGTCACGGGCGAGCTATGTCTTTCCTCCGGCGTATCCATCCACGCACTATTTTAATTGGGGCGTGCGCGTCTCTGTTTCGGGCGGCGGAGCGAGGGGAGGGACCGCTATGTCGACTCATCAGCGGCACGGGCCCAGGACAAAGCCGCGGTTCGGACAATGGCTGACATATTCACCGGGAATGGGGGTTTGGAGGTGGCAACGGCGCGCCATGGCAACCTCTCATCAGCACCGAGCGTCTCACGGGCACAGGAAGTCCATTGTGTCGATTCGCGGTTTGGTCCCGGTTCAGTCCCGATGTGGTCACGTTCTGGTCTTTTCTGTTTCAGCCCCGGGTTTGGTAGTTTAGACAAGGTTTACGGTGCGATTACTGTGCGATTACGGTGCGTTCAGGGTGCTATTACAATGCAATTACGGTGCGTTTAGGGTGCTATTACGGTGCGATTATGGTGCGTTTACAGTGCGAATACGATGCATTTATGGTGCAATTACGGTGCAAATATGGTGCGGTTACGGTGCAATGACGGTGCATTTACGGTGGATTTATGGTGCGATTACGGTGCAAATACGGTGCATTTACGGTGCGATTACGGTGCTATTACGGTGCGATTACGGTGCGTTTATGGTGCTATTACAGTACTATTACGATGCATTTACGGTTCATTTACAGTGCGAATATGGTGCATTTATGGTGCAATTACAGTGCATTTATGGTGCGATTACAGTGCATTTATGGTGCGATTACGGTGCATTTACGGTGCATTTACAGTGCAATTACGGTGCATTTACGGTGCGATTACGATGCGAATACGGTGCTATTACTGTGCTATTACGGTGCGTTTATGGTGCGATTACGGTGCATTTACGGTTCATTTACAGTGCGAATACGGTGGATTTATGGTGCGATTACGGTGCATTTACGGTGCGATTACGGTGCATTTACGATGCGATTCCGGTGCATTTACGATGCGATTACGGTGCGAATATGGTGCATTTATGGTGCATTTACGGTGCAATTATGGTGCGTTTACAGTGTCAAATTCAGGCCCAACTCAGGATGTCATGGTATCAAAAACATTACTATTTAACGATTTTTCACGATTATCGAGAGTGAGACCAAACAACAGGGAAATCCTTCATTTTCCTTCATTCTCGGGGTCTGACGTGTGACTGTTCCTCGAGTTTGTGACCGACTTTATGAAACTGACTTTCTGAAAGACAAAATAAAGTTAAATATGACAAAAAGCCAAATAAAAAACTTTATTTTGATTGCAGTTGATTTTTTTGGACTCAAGACTGAACAAAAAAGACTTCATTTTGCTTCTAAAATGGTCACGATGATTTTTTTGGTCCTTAGTCTTATCGTGACCTGAACTATCACGATTATCGATGACTCTAATCATCTTGACATCCCTCGGCCACAAAGTAAACCACAACTAAACCTGGACCGGATCAGAAAAGAACAAAAACAACTCAAGTCCACGTCACAGACTAAAGTGGGCTCAATTTAAGACCAAATAACACAAATTGTGACCCTTTGACTTGTCTCACTTTGGGCACGGTTTAATCTCGGGCTAATCCAGATTTGGAAAAATACTGATGTTTGGACCTGTATTTGCAAAGGCTGCGCAATATTAAGATAAGATATTCCTTTATTGTCCCACATGGGGAAATTTCATTGGTGCAACGCAGGTAGATACAGAGGTAGATACAACAGAAGAACAGATCACTTATAGGAAGTCTGAAAAACACTTTCAGTAGAAGATCTCCTATAAACAAATAAAAACTCCCATAGACAAATAAATAAATAAATACCATTGCATGTGATCCCGACAGTAATTGCACATGAATATGTGTCACGACA
>NW_027316532.1:18162242-18182242 GCF_026437365.1 Eucyclogobius newberryi
CTGTAGATACTGTAGAGCAGCGGCTCTACTCCAAGCTCCCCCCGTGTGGCTGAGCTCCTCACCTTATCTCTAAGAGAGCGCCCAGCCACCTGGCGGAGGAAACTCATTTCGACCGCATGTATCTGTGATCTTCATTACCCAAAACTCATGACCATAGGTGAGGTCAGAAGGTAGATTGACCAGTAAATCGAGAGTTTTGTCTTTCGACTCAGCTCCTTCTTTACCACAACGGTCCGATGCAGCGACTGCATCACTGCAGCCGCTGCACCGATCCAACTGTCAATGTCACGCTCCATCCTTCCCTCACTCGTGAACCAGACCCTTGAACTCCTCCACTGGGGGCAAGGACTGAAAGGTCAAAAGCCTTCTCCAGATCCACAAAGCACATGTGACTGTGAAAGAATATTACATTGAAATATGGTTTAAATATTATTGTACTTGACCTATGGACCATTTTGATTTGTTTTGTGTTTTATTGTGATTTTCTTTATATAAAAAAAAAGGAAATTAAAATCTCAATGCGCTCAGAAGAGCGCATTCACCTGACCCGGTGGAAGAGCTGAGCCGGCTCGCCGCGTTCTCTCATTACAAGGACTCCTCACTTTCGCTCGAAACGCTC
Source organism: Eucyclogobius newberryi (assembly GCF_026437365.1). NCBI lineage: Eukaryota > Metazoa > Chordata > Actinopteri > Gobiiformes > Gobiidae > Eucyclogobius > Eucyclogobius newberryi. The sequence goes on from NW_027316532.1 coordinate 18,162,862, forward strand.
CTCCCGCGCCGCGGCGTCTCTCCGCCGGATCGCGCTGACACCCGGGTCCGGCTGCGTCGCTCGGCGGCTCCGGGGCACGTTCCTCTTAGCGTCGGGCTCCTACACGCGTCACCGCTCTCATCCTCTACTCCAGGATGGCCCCAGGAGGGCCCCAGGTTTCGCTGCCAGCCATGCGGGGCCCCAAGCCGGACGCCCGGTGACGCCCCCAGTCGAAAGTATTCTTAAATGTTTTTTCTGAGTATATTGCACAAACCACAATCATGGTTATATTTTCGAGTCTCAACCACGTCGTTTCCCCAATACACGAACAGAGTCATAGAGTCGTGGTTTAAACCGTGTTTTCACATTTGCGGTGCACGTTCTCTTTCCTCCCCTCACGAGCACGGAGCGCACACGAGCACGGAGCGCACACCTGATGGAGCGCACGGAGCGCACACGAGCACGGAGCGCACACCTGATGGAGCGCACGGAGCGCACACGAGCACGGAGCGCACACCTGACGGAGCGCACGGAGCGCACACGAGCACGGAGCGCATACACGAGAAGATTCACGCTAACCTTTATACGCATCTGCACCATAGCGTCGTGTAGTGGCAAAAATCTCTTGTTAAGACAAAGAAGCAAGTTGTCTCGTTTCAAAAGTAAACTGTTTAATCTTGTGGCTGAATCAGAAAGAAACTCGTGTGGACTCGGCCATTCTCATGGAAGGCCGAGTCCACGCGTCTGTCTCTTGCCTGCTTCCCAAAATGTGTCTCTCCCAAGTTCTCCCGTCCCACCTCTGTCCCTTTCCTTAAATCACCGATGGTCACATGACCACACACACACAGAAGTTCCTGGTCACTGGTCTCTCAGGTACAAAGGAACCAAGGAGCAAATGGGACATCAAAGAAACAGTGGTTTCAGGAAGGAGACAGTACATAACATTTGCATTAATTCAATTCACATGTCTTGCCTAGTGTGAAACATAACGTGGGACTTCCTAGCCACTCCAGGGAGTCCGGACATGTAAATTTCCAGGCCAAAAGGGGTTGTCAGGCTGTTAGAACTAAATCTGATTAGAAATAGAATTGAAAGTTAAAAAGTAAAGGGCCAGATTATATTTTTTCACAACAGTCGTCATTCGTCTCGCTATAGTTTAAGTGCCAACCGCCGCCCTCCCGGGCCACCTTGCCTCAGAGTTCATTCCACCCCCCCCTTTTCATTTGTCGATTCGTCTCGCCTCGTCAGAACTGCTTCCAATCTCTGCAGCCCACGTCCCCTGCACCTCGGTGCAGTCTCGTCTCACAAATACTGGTGGTGGTCTAGATTTCCTCATTATGTCCCCTCGCCCTTCAGGCACTGCTAGCTCCGTCCTCCCCCGGTCGTCCTAATTTGTCCGCGACCCATGTTTCACGGTCAATCTCTGCGTGCTTGCTCCCGCTCTGCCGTCTGCCAGCATTTCCACGCTCTGCCGTTTGCCGGCGCTTCCACGCTCTGCCGTCTGCCGGCACTTCCACGCTCTGCCGTCTGCCGGCACTTCCACGCTCTGCCGTCTGCCGGCTCCTCCCCATCGACGCCGTTTGCCGGTGCTTCCACGCTCTGCCGGCACTTCCACGCTCTGCCGTCTGCCGGCGCTTCCACGCTCCGCCGTCTGCCGGCGCTTCTACGCTCTGCCGTCTGCCGGCGCTTTCCCATTGACGCCGTTTGCCGGCACTTCCCCATCGACGCCGTTTGCCGGCACTTCCCCATCGACGCCGTTTGCCGGCACTTCCCAATCTACGCTGTTTGCCGGCACTTCCAGTCCTACGCTCCGCCGTCTGCCGGCACTTCCAGTCCTACGCGCCGCCGTCTGCCGGCACTTCCAGTCCTACGCGCCGCCGTCTGCCGGCACTTCCAGTCCTACGCGCCGCCGTCTGCCCGGCATCTGCAATAACCATGCTCAGACCCCAGGTTTTTGGGGGAGACATCTAATTCAATTAGATTATGGAGTGCCCATGATCACTGTCTTCCACCGGGGTCTGAGCGCCAAATAACCTCCGTAATAAAGCTCGCTAATCATTCTCTTCTGTGTCCTGTGTCTGAGTCTCTCCAGGGTGAATTATTAATACAATAAATAGCGCTCCCAAGTCAAACATGAACTAGACTTACAGAGGATGATCACAGTCACTGTTGATGAGTCGCCCTGATAGTCTCCATTGACGGCTTTCACCTGAAGACAAAAGAATACTACTATCATTAGCTGTGGCACAAGTGAGTCCAGGGACACTCAGAGATGCAACATTGTCCGTCTTTGACCATTTCTTGACCAGCCGAATGACAATCCCAGAATGTAAGTTTATAACATGTGTATTCCATGTCATTTCTCTGCTCTCCACACCAGAAACATGTCAAGTTAGTCGTTGTATGTTGCCAGTTCTTCACGCTGATTATGATCACACATAACAGTGACTTTATAAGATTCTTTGACTTGAACGTGGCCGATGGGAAAAACCCTCTGGATTATTCATTTTCCAAGCTAATGCTAATGTCTAATGCTAATGTCTAATGCTAATGTCTAATGTCTAATGTCTAATGTCTAATGGCTAATGCTAATGCTAATGTCTAATGCTAATATCTAATGCTAATATCTAATGCTAATGTCTAATATCTAATGCTAATATCTAATGCTAATGTCTATAGGGAGACGTACAGCTGACTGGCTCTGGTCATCTTCAGTCACTAAGAACGACATCAGTGAGAAAACGTTTAATAAGAGTAATTTATTCAGTTCAAATGGATCCAAAACAAGGTTGATCTGTGTAGTGCCCCCGACATTTGTGTTCGATTTTTCAAGATTCTAAAACAAAAATCTTTATTGTTTGTTTTTTGTTGTTCTTTTTAAGTCTTTGACGTGTTGCAGACGAACATTCACTTTGTCATGGAATTAGAATATAAATAAGTGTCCAAAACTAAATAAATCCAATGAATTCTTCATATCGACATATTAAGCAAAAACAATGATGTGATGAAGAAAACACAGACTCAAAAGAGGTGCACTTACGTCCAGTTCGTAGGTCGTTGAGTACTTGAGATCGCGGAACTCAAACTGACATTTCTCACTTCTTTGCTCTTCGCCTACTTGCTTTCCATCGAGTTTAAGAATGGCAGAGTAACGACCCCTTGGACCTTTAAACGTTTTCAGCTCGTTGCAGGTCACGTTAAATGCGTTATGTTCTTTCAGGGTCGCGACCAACGACTTTACGTTGTCAGGCTCTGCAAGACAGTGAAATTCATTCATCTACAGTAGATATGACAAATCAGAGCAGCCGCACCCTGAACACCAGCCAGAACTGCTCTAATTTACACATTAGGTATTATATACATATAGTATTATTATCATATGGCAAAGGAAAACATGTGAGAACTCTTTGTTTTCTTAAATCATGCTTTAAACTGTCCAGAAATAAACTCCTTGTGTGTAATTATCTCTGAGTTCTGGACAGAGTTTTGTGTCTCGTGAAATACTCTAGATGAACCTTTGATTAGGTTTTTAGAACTCAACACTATTTCCTCTCATTCTTTTTCTTTTCTTACTTTCTTCAGGCTTTTGGAGCCAGGTCGGTGTGATCCCTCGTTTGTCCAGGAATGATCCATCAAAGGACGACTTTTGAAACCTTTTCTACAATATTTCAGGTTTTCTTCTAAAAACACTAGAATGATGTAAACTATTATAAAGTAATCATTACAACTGTTTTGGTTTATTGATAACATGAACAATATTGTTTAATTATTTTCTTCCACTGAAGTAGGAGAAAGTCTTATTCTGGCAGATACAGTGACTTATGAATAAATGTTGACAGACGTATAGGTGTTTAAACTGTTGAAACTGGAGCCACACGTTCATGTTTACGATGCTTTAGAAGAGCTTTTTCAAATGAGAATCAAAGCAGGTTAAACCTCCGCCGCACAGGAAACACGCTCTTCTAACCAGGTAAAGCACAAGTCATTCAAATAATAAAGTGTCTGAACTACAGTCGTTTCACTCACTTCCAGACTTAGTCTCGATGATTCTGTAAAACTTTGCCTCGACATGGTGGTCATTGTAGAAGGTCTGGAGTTTACAGCTGTAGTTGGTAAATGCCTCCAGTCCATCCACAGAGCATATTGTGGAGGCCGCTTCCGTCTTATTGGACCCTGTGAAAACAATCAATTACTTTGTACCAACCACAAACAGGACTTAAGGCTCTGCACTGAAGTCGAGAAGAGTTTGTTTAACACGCGATATCTGGGACTACAAGGCAGTAAAACTCAATTTTGTGGTCTCCATACAAAAGGCGATTCTTTTTTAACTTCTTGGTCTCTGCCGCACAGAGACCGTGATTCTTACAATAAAAATGTTGATAACTTTTGATGGTCCACCCCTGAAGATGAATATCATCAATTTTCAGGTTAATCAAGCTAACGCCCAAGGAGGAGTTTGTAAAATTATAAAGTGTAAGTAATTTTCACATTAGAATAACATGGGAGGCTTCTCTCATTGCTACGGCTACGCCAAAACAAACATCACATGGGTCTCATTGACCTTTTTGATCGGGATGGCAAAATTTAATTTTGTGTCAAATTTCATTAAATTTCAAAAAACTAAACCTTTTACTCCCCATGTAAAATGTACTCTCACTTTATAAGGGCCAATCGCGCCAAATGAATATGTTTCACTTCAAGTAGGTTCAAGGCAACAAGGTCGTCATCCCCATGTAAAGTGCTCGTTTACAACGGTAATGTTCAATTTTCCTACTACTAATTAGTCTGCACGGGGCCCTAACCAATACTTACTCGTGGAGCAGCTGCACTTGTGATGTAGTTTAGGCAGGAGGAGACTTTTGTTGCAGTTCCTAGTTCGGGTCGTCCATTTTAATTGAATGGAGGTCTCAGAGGTGAATGCTTTTACTGACATCAAACTAACATCTGTTGAAACATGTAGTTTGTATTGAATCACCAAAAGGCACAGTTGAGTTAGAGTAAAGATGCTGTTCATACCACATGACGTGTCGACAAAGACTTGACTTGTTTTGGTCGTCTGCATTTTATTGTTTATCTTTATATCTCCAACACATTTGTAATTCTTAAAGAGCTCCAGTTCAGACAAAGCCTTAGAAACGCTGTTTCCATCTGGAGAAATGAAGAAAGAGTTGATGAACAATAATAACTGTGAATGAATGTTGCATCTGTGTGTTTGGTTTGATTCAAACAGCCAAAGTTAACTTAAATAATGTTTAGTTTTCCGTGCTTAACTCACCTGTACATTTGTAGTCAATGTCAGCGTTACATCTTTCAGGAAGTGGCACTTGAAGGCTGATGTTTGGAGGGTGTCCTCTTAAGGAACCGTTGGGGTAAGTCACTGTCGGCGTCAGGTCAGCCACAGCCAAATACTTTTCTGCAACAGACAGAACATGCAAACATAACCTGTGTTTAACCCCGTTCTTCACAAAGAAAAGAGTGAAAACAGCAAGAACAATGTCCAAATCAAGTTAAAATACAAGTATTGAAGTTTTTTTGTTTTTTTTTAAACAGTTAAAACAAAAGCCTCTAAATCAAAATGTTACTTAAATGCAGCACTTTAACTTTTGATTTCGTTTAGTTTTTTGGAAAGTTTTACGAGGATTTTTTCTGTTTTTTTCCTGCAGTTGTTCGATCAGTGTCCAAACGTTTTTCACCGAGGGCCGCATTTTGAAACTTCTACGGAGCAGAGGGCCACAAACAACCAGACAATGTTGAATTTGTCGAATACCAAAGTGAATCATTAGATATTTAGCATTTGACATTGTTTCGATGCCTCCACACCTTTAATTAGACTTGGAACATTAATATTAGGTTGTATAACAGCAAAATGCTTGAATTTTTCCAATTTTACAGTAAAAAGTACTACTTTTTCTTTTTTAGACCACAATAGCAGGAGGCTGGAGGGCCAACAAAAATGGCTGTAGTTTGGAGATGCCTGCTTTAACACTATATGTTTATACTATGTACTATATGTTAATAACATCTCCATAGCAACAAGCAGATGGCGGACTCGGACCAGAAAAGATGTTTTCTGAGTCGACCTAAACACATTTGTGGAGGACTCACAGCAGATTTTAAAGGTAAGAGCGATTTTCTTTAGATTTTTAGTCTTTTAGTTTCTTTCTCTGTTAAAAGACAGTTTTCAAGCCTAATAAAACTTCAGACATAACGAAAAACTGTTGTGAGGATGGGAAAAGTATCAAAACTACGGTGGATACTAATTTGAGCAGGTATTGATACTTGATACTCCTGAACAGTCTCAGAACAATCGTGACCTTTATCAGAACCTGTCTGACGTCGCACGGATGGAAACATGAAGAAAGTGCTATTTTATAACACAAAGGGTTAAAAAATGACCAATTGTCTAAAAAAGAGTTTTCTTGTGTGGTATCGAAATCAGTATCGAGTATCGGTCTAAGTCTAAGAAGTTTATATGAGCCTTTGTTCAGTCAAACCTCAAGATCAAGATTTTGCAAAAATAAAAATATCCCAGTTTCTCCATTAAAGTCACATTATGTTCCGCTTCACCTTTGCCTCCGTCGCAGAATTTAGCAGCTTTTTGTTCACAGACTTTAAACGTGTGACGTGAGAACATACCAGCGTCCAGAAGTAGCACGTCAACGAAGCCACGCCCCGAGAGGCTGAAGGTCACGGAGATGTTTGTGCAGAGGTCATCCTGCTTTACGTCGAAGCAGCAGCTGCTCTCACAAGCTTTAGCCGGGACTCCGTTTGTCGAGACTCCGTTTGTCGAGACTCCGTTTGTCGAGACTCCGTTTGTCCAGACTCCGTTTTTCGAGCCGTTTGTGGAGACTCCGTTTGTCGAGCCGTTTGTGGAGACTCCGTTTGTCGAGCCGTTTGTCGAGACTCCGTTTGTCGAGACTCCGTTTGTTGAGACTCCGTTTGTCGAGACTCCGTTTGTCCAGACTCCGTTTGTCGAGCCGTTTGTCGAGACTCCGTTTGTCGAGCCGTTTGTCGAGACTCCGTTTGTCGAGCCGTTTGTCGAGCCGTTTGTCGAGACTCCGTTTGTCGAGACTCTGTTTGTCGAGACATTGATACAACTTATGTTCCAGTCGGAGGTGAAGAAGATCATTTGAGGGCGTGGCTGGTAAGTGACGTCTCCTGGCTCTGGAAAACACACAAAAAAACACCAACATGGTAGAAGCAGCAACAAGTACAAGTAGTAGTAGTAAAAGCAGTAGTGGTAAAAGTAGTTTTCTAGCACCATCTTTACTTCTTGATTCATGTTTAATTGAAATAACTTTAGAAAAAGGTAAAATCTCCCTCTGAGAAACCGAACGATTTGAAGAGATTTGAGATTCTGTTCATTATCTAAAGACAACACATATAACTAAAATGCAGTTAAGATTTCTATATTTAACATTTTGCTAAAATGTATCAAAATGTTATCACAGAAGAGCATATTTTTGAGGTTTATAATTTCACTTCCTGTTTGTAATTCATGAAATCACACTAGGAAATTACCGAGCAAACACTGGGCAAAAACTCATCTATCAAATAAAATATATGAGAGCAACTATATATTGTTGAATTCATGTTTAGAGTCAGAAAAGTGGTTTCTTTTGTGTAAATTCTGCATAAACTTTGACTGGACTGAGTGTCCCTGGTGTGATGTCACTTCCTGTCAATCATACCGATTTTTCAAAGTTTTCTCCACAAATACCTGCTCGATTGGTGTAAAACTATCATTTATATGTACAACAGGTCTAAACACACCAAATAAAGTCAAAATTAGACATTGTAAAAACCTGTTATTGGAACTTTAAGGTGATTTAAATGTCAGTTTCACCAAATACTTTTTCACTCTAGAGTAAATTCTTGCACCAGTACTTTTCACTTGAGTTGAAGCAGCACTACTCACTCATGTCCCATGTCGTTGCCGTGGTGATTGACCCTTTTGCATTGTCGTTGCTCGTGCAGTTCACTCCGTTCGTCCGTTGTACTTGGACCTCATATTGAGTTGAAGGTTTCAGGTTCAGGATGTCATGGATGAAGCCGGAGAACGGATCAGAAAAACTGGTTTGATTTATTTCGGAAACGCTCGCGTGGAAGTCACCGGTGTCGCTCGCTAGAATCTGGAGACCAAAATCTACGGGCCAAACTGAGAAACTACCTGCAATGACATCAGAACACACTCATAGGTTTCAAATATTCAGACAGAATTCTAGTTTCAAAACACAATATTTTCTCTTTGTAATCATGGACAGTCATGTTTATCAGCAGAGAACTTACAGGATTGATCTTTATAGGGGTCTTCTGTCGTCGTTTTAACTGAAAAGGAAAAAGAAAGTTACATTTTATTGATGTTGTTCTTTTTGAGTGTTTTTGAGGCTCGGAGGGAGAGGATCTTCAAACCAGGGTTCATCAAACAAGTGTGAACGAAGCTAAATGCTACTCCAAGTATGTTTTTGATGAGGAACAATGTTAGAACAGGGTTAAAAGCTCCAAAAAGTCCAATTAGCGTAATATCTGTCCTTTAAATACCGTGTTGCAGCTGAAAGACAATCGGCCGTGAAAGAGGTGTCCAACAAGTGCCTGTTCAAAGAGTGGAATCCAGACGGACACTTGTTGTATCTTTGATTCTCAGCCCTGGTGTCCGTCTCTCCTTCACTTACCGGTGGCTGTGGTGGAGATGTCCTGAGTGGTGGTCTCCTGAGAGGGGGTCACCTGAAGCATGGAGCTGGAGGAATCGGGCGTTGGAGTGATGGGTTTGTTGGTGGTCGAGGAGTCTGAGGGAGAAGACAAATACTTGACAAGTTCGACTACACGTTTTACTAATGCGTAGATAACACGTTTATATTCCAGATTTAACTGACATTTTTGCCAAGGTTTGACCATTTTGACTTGATTAAACACGAGCAGCAGAAGGACGAAGCTAAAGGCAGAATTTGATTATCTTTATATCGATTTAACGTGAATTGTTTCTTCGGAATTCAGTTCAATTTGGACTGAAAAGTAGAAAGTACATTTCTTATTGTTTTTGGAGGGTTATTTTTAGCACGTTCTGACTAAAGGTTTTGAGTTCAAGCCCCAGCTTTGAGCAAACAAGAATATATACGTCAAATTCACGAGAAGGAAAGCGACTCGAATCAAAAAGCAGCACCAATATTTTTGAATTTGTTTCTACATTTTTTTTGAAATATTTAAAAAAGAAATGTCAGACCTTTTTATGTCAGACACAAATTATGTCAGACTTTTACTTTTACTAACCCATTTATCAGATTTCAAATAAAAAAAAAAAAAAATACTAAATGAATACTGAATTGCGGATTTATATTTCGACTAAAACTAAAAAAATATTTGTCTGGATCTTGACTAAAACTAAAAATAACTTAAGTTAAATGACAAATGTTATTATTGTCAATTCATTATTATTTTATTTATTTATGGTCAGAATGAACAGCAAAGGTTTGTAAAGGCCGTTTGGAGTCACGCCGCTGCAGCAGAAGTAAATATAGACACACAAAAGTCCCATTAAACCACATTAGTTTCACATGTGAGCGTTGACTCAAAACAATACTTATAATACTGACAAATGACACTTAAAACAATAGAAAATGTTTTTACCTGGATCATCCTCAAAACTCTGACCTGCATCAGAAAAAGAAGAAACTTTATTAATACAAGGCAATATCATATTAAAGGTGTCACTTTTCTGGTAGAAGGTTTTTTTCTTTATTTTGTCTCCATTGTCGCCTGGAATGTTCCACAATGTGGTAAAAGTGTATTATCTCCATGGAAACAAGCAGGTGATGCCTCAAGCGAAATAAATACATATATGAATAGATTTGAAAACATTCCGGTGAGAACTCTTAGAAACAAGTGAGAGGGAAACCACTGCACCAGAAAAGTTACATAATGCTCCTTTAACAGCATATTAAAGGACACATATTATGCATTATTTGTGCCGTTATTGTTCTTTAAACATGTTCTGGAGTCATTTTGATTTAGTTTTATGTGTTTTGTCCCTAATAATCTAACAATAATTTGAAAAAATTATGAAGAATGTCTGGATAGCATCATTGCAACTAACATGACTATAACTCAATGTGTGTGTTTTTTTATGAAATAACAATCTTAGAACATGACAAAAAGCTAAAAAAAAAAAAATACTAAATGTTTAAATCACAAGAAAAGAAAATTGCCCCATTGTTTTTGCTTTGTCTTCCACTACATTTTCATGTTTTTTCTACTGCTCTTTTTTTTTAGTTGTCGTTAGCATTTGGGCAAATGCACCTCCTCGCTGGCAACTGAACACGACAGGTTATTTTCCTTTAACGTTCTGACCCGAGCTCTGGGGGTGAGGAGAACAAACAAAGAAAAGAGAAAGCGTCGTGTGACCAAGTTGCCGTGACAATAAATCAAAGAGACTCTATTTCTGAGTCAAACCGCAACATCCTGCAGAGCTGCTTCCCCTTTCAGCTCAGGCTTCAGACTCAGGCTTCAGACTCAGGCTTCAGACTCAGGCTTCAGACTCAGGCTTCAGACTCAGGCTTCAGACTCAGGCTTCAGCTCAGGCTTCAGACTCAGGCTTCAGACTCAGGCTTCAGACTCAGGCTTCAGCTCAGGCTTCAGACTCAGGCTTCAGCTCAGGCTTCAGACTCAGGCTTCAGACTCAGGCTTCAGACTCAGGCTTCAGACTCAGGCTTCAGACTCAGGCTTCAGACTCAGGCGTCAGACTCAGGCGTCAGACTCAGGCTTCTGACTCAGGCTTCTGACTCAGGCTTCTGACTCAGGCTTCTGACTCAGGCTTCAGACTCAGGCTTCAGACTCAGGCTTCAGACTCAGGCTTCAGACTCAGGCTTCAGACTCAGGCTTCAGACTCAGGCTTCAGCTCAGGCGTCAGACTCAGGCTTCAGCTCAGGCGTCAGGCTCAGGCTTCAGCTCAGGCTTCAGACTCAGGTTTCAGACTCAGGTTTCAGACTCAGGTTTCAGACTCAGGTTTCAGACTCAGGTTTCAGACTCAGGTTTCAGACTCAGGTTTCAGACTCAGGTTTCAGACTCAGGCTTCAGACTCAGGCTTCAGCTCAGGCTTCAGCTCAGGCTTCAGACTCAGGCTTCAGACTCAGGCTTCAGACTCAGGCTTCAGACTCAGATGCGTGCACACTGAGGCAGGATGTGGTTTTGCGCCTGCAGCAGAGATGCACCACTGACACATCACACACTGACATTGTGAGCGACAGAGCTCGTGTTACTGAAGGAGAGGAGCAAACCACTCTCATGTTCCACTCTCTCTGCTCATGATGATACTGCTCATGATTATACTGCTCATGATGATACTGCTCATGATTACACTGCTCATTTGTCAGACATAGAACTTCATAATTGACACTGTCTCTTATCTAAACTATGAAGTTAAAGGTGCACTATGTAACTTTGTATTGCTCCACTGGTCCTGAAAATTCAAGAGCTTTATCTCAATACGATCTAGTGCTTTAGACATCCCAACCTGTTTCTGACCCAAACTGCACTAAAGAGACCACAACAGCATGGGAGATACAGATATACAAATATTTACACTGAAAAATACTGGGAAACTGTTTATTTATCATGAAAAAAAGAAGAAGCGTAACTCATGATTCACTCACTCCACGCCCTCTACTTTCCGCAGTTGTAATATATCACAGAAATCCTCATATTAATAATAATAATGATAAATAAATATAGCAGCAAGCGGCAATGATCGGCCCTCGGCGCCGCCACGCCGCCCGGCAACACCTACTACTGAATCTGTGACGCTAATGCGTCTTCTCCCCTTTGCTTTACAAATAAAGGGAAAAGTTTTCCTAAAATCGTGCCTCTACATTCGGGCTAACTCCTTTTTCGAAAATAAAAAAATTGGCAGGTCAGCGCCCCCAAATGTACAAAAAATGTATTGAGAGATAGGAAATGGCCCAAATTTTTTTTTATCGTAGAATCATGAAATTTGCCGCAGAGGTAGATGGTGACAAGAGAAGTAAAATATATTATTACGGCAACGCTGTCGGTCCAACCAAATGTCGGCCATATTGGTTCAAAAATGGCTAAGCATGACTTGGGAGTTTTTCCAAACGTCGTACTTTTACGAACTCCTCCCAGGGCGTTGGCTCTAAAAAGATGGATTTTGGTGAAAATTATGTTGAGGAGTGGGACATCAAAGGTTATCCAAATTACTTTATCTGTCACGGTCTTTGTGCGGCGAAGCCGCAAACAGTAGCTGCAATTTAGGAAATGTCCCAAATTTTAAATTTGCTGCCGTTTGCGCAGATAAAGTCCGAATTGCGTCAAATTTGAATCAGTTGTTAAACCCTTTACCTTAAACCTATTTTAAGTGTAAAAAATTAATTTGGCGTGACAGCGCCCCCTACAGAGTGACATAAAATTGTATATGGATGGTAAAAAAAATTGAACTTTTACGAAATTTGGCACAAAATTCCATTTTGGCATCCTGATCAAAAAAGTCAATGAGACCCATGTCTTATTTGTTACGGCTTTGCCGTGGCGATGACAGAAACCTCCCATGTTATTCAAACGGGGAAATCACCAGATCTCTGAAATTTGAACATGCTGAACTCCTCCAGGGGCGTTAGCTCTATTAACCTGAAATTTGGTGAGACTCATCTTCAGGGGTGGACCAACATAAGTTATCCACATTTTTAAGAGCTACGGACTTTGTGCGGCGGACCCGCAAACTTTTCCCTTCATACATAAAGCAAAGGGGAGAAGACGCGACAGTGTCACGGATTCAGCAGTAGGTGTAATAAAATGTCAATTGGGGCGCGTTAGCGCCCCGTCCTCTTGCGGCGGCGACGTGGCGAAGGCCGATCATCGCCGCTTCCGGCTATATTTTGCAATTATTAAACCTTGTAAAAAATAAAATAAAAACTAGATAATGTGCAATGGCTGAAGCCATTGTGAGTGTCTGCATTCTTGTGTAAAAGTACTACATGTGTGTAATGAAGACTTTATTCCTTTTAGGCTCGAGCCATGGAATGGAATATTAATTCAATGGAATGCTTGAGTCTATTGTTCTTCCCCTGGTTTCTTATTACTATTATTCCTATTCTTCATGTTCATACTCGGGCATTTTTTACCCCCTGAACATGGATGAAAGTCACACATGGGACATAGACGCCATCGGCTCGGCCCGAGCTCCAATAAAATGGAGCTTGCTGCGTGGATCCACACGGCCCGGCGCCGCGCCCCCAGGAGAAGAACAAAAGACTCGAGCATTCCATGGAATGAACATTCTATTCCATGGCTCGAGCCTAACAAGAATAAAGTCTTTACTACACACATGTAGTACTTTTACACAAGAATGCAGACACTCGCAATGGCTTCAGCCATTGCAAATTATCTAGTTTTTAATAATATTTTGCGAATAAAAGGTACAATACATTCCTAATGCTATGTTCATACTCGGGCATTTTTGACCTCCTGAACATTGATGAAAGTCACACATGGGACATAGACGCCATCGGCTCGGCCCGAATTCGAACAAAATGGAGCCTCATAGAACGCCCGTTGCAACAGCGCCACGTAGTTCGAAAAAGAGAAAACATGAAACTCTTAATTTTTGGCCTAGGCACATGAAAGTTGGGGCATTGATAGAGCTACCTTTGACCTCTGACTTTTGACGAGTAAAACACACCTGGCAGCATCGCTGTATGATAAACAGGAAGTCAGCCATGTTGAATCGAAGTGGCGCCGCCACGTTTGACTTTCTTTTTTCAAAATCATACTTTTTTTCGTCCGATCAAGCTCAAAACAACACTTTTTTCCTCTCGAGACATTGAAAATGAATAAAAATCCCAAAAATTTTATATTTTGTGAATGGGGCTCTGTGTTCAATGCCCCATTCATTTCGATGGGGAAAATACTGATACTTTTGCAATACTGCAAAAAGTACAAGTTGTACAAATGTCTTAAGCAATAGTGAAAGTGATCGTAAAGAGGTATAACTTGTTGAAATCGGTGAAACTGTTAAGGAGTTGAAACGCGTCAAAAATCAGGAAAATCCTGGAAAAATACAAGAACATAGTGTCTGCTTTATGACATAAGCAGACACTCAATTAAGTTATGTGAGCAGATGAAACTGTCTTTAAAATGCAGCAACTTAGACATAAAAAGTAGATAAAGTTGATTACAAAGATGAATCAATACAGTAATACATTTTGAACGTGTTCAATAAGTTACAGCCTCAAAACATCATTAAACCCAATCACAATGCGCACGATTTTAATATAATTTTGCATATTTCATTGGATGGGGTCCCAAAGGTGGGTCGAGGAATTAATACATAAATAAATGCATTTGTGTCCCAGATTGTGACCAGTGAGTAAAAAACAGAAATACAAACAGCAATCAAATAAATACCGTAGAGAAAATACTGTATCCAAAATGCAACATTTAAAAAAAAAAAAAGACCGCTGTTAAAGGTGCTATTTACAGCTGCTCAGGGCGACAGATCAGGGCCCAGATTTCTTTCTTATTTCTCACACGACACGAGAACAGGAAGCGCCCTTTGCCATTGAGTCACGAGCAGCAGCGCACCTCTACCCACAGCTGCACCAGTTTTACACTGACTGGGAGAAGGATTTTGGGTGAATGTGTTTCTCAAATAGACGTTCCTCTCTGAGCTGAGCACATGAGTCTGCACGGTCCAGTCTGGTCCTGACCGCGCAGTAACATGTGTCCAATGCTGGAGGTGGAGGTGTCCAGCAAAGAGCTTTAAGAGCTGCAAGTGTGTAACGGCGCTGTGCTGATTTGTGTTATTCATGCCCATGAATGTTGTTTTACTATGATTATCTCATCCATATGGGGATAATATACTGCACTAGTTTTGGAGCTGTCATCAATTGCAGCGACCAGCCCAGATTTGAGATTTAAGGTCTGGAAACCTAAAGGTTTTCCACCAGATTGTATCACATGAAAAGATTGACATGTTGAAAGAATCCTTTGACTTGTAGAAACAGGACTTTTATATGCATGTACAAATTTTATAAATGCGAGTTTTTATAACTTGGATATTAAAATAAACAACCACCGGTACCACTGGTATATTTATTCAAGCTTTTTCTTTTTAGATTTTGTGGCCCGAAGGCTTTATTAGACAGGAGAGGACAGTGCGATATGGGGGATGAGAAAGAGGGGAGGACACGCAGCTAATTGTCGGCACTGCGGCCGGCTGCACCCGGAGCCTGGCATACGTGTGCTGCGCCCCAACCACTCGGCCACTTTCAAGGAGAATAATATCTACATTATATAATGGATTAACAATCTACTAAAAAATAAATGGGAAAAACAATTTTCTTTTGACTGATGAAGAATTGTAAGATATAGATCTCAGTGGTGAACCACAAAATGTTTGGAGGGAATTCTGTTGGAAAAGTGTGACGCAGTTTTTCATAACACCGTGTCAAAATGCCCATTATTCACAAGAAAATTCAAATTTCAAAATTCAAAAGGCTTTCAAGTCCTTGCAGGGAGCGAGGAGACACACCAGGTCAGGCTCTGTTAAAAGAGGTTGAAGTATATTTATGCAAACAAGCTAAACTAAATTGGGTTAACCCCTACACCTCACCTCTGGTCAGGTTGGTCACCAGCTGCTGCCTATAGAGACCCCAAGATGAACCTCCAGGTGTCGAACTGAAGCCAAAGGAGAGAAATCCCTCTGGAACCAAACGAACCGTCCATGATGGCGCGCAGATGGAAGTGGCCGAAAACGAACACAAACTACAAACAAAACATATTTACAATTTAACTACAACATTCCACGGCCACTGTAGACCCTAAAATATTAGAGTCACAAGCAGAAGATTTAAGGGCCAATGATATGCTTTTTAATTAAGCATCCAGCAGAAACGTCACAAGTAACGAACTGCAGACAGGTGTGGAAAGACTATGTGAAAGATGCGTCCAGCGGGCCAATCCAAAGCCTCTGGGGTTTTCCTAAAATGCCCGCGCGGCGCAGACATAATAGTGTGTTATGAAAAGCTATCGTAATATGGAAACCCCGAGTTTACAGCTGAAAAATGTTGCAGCCATCTTGGACTTGCGGCAGCCATCTTGGACTTGACAGTCTGACAGTGTAAACAATAATTTGGCAAAATAAATGTTAGTAATTAATATTTACTGCGACAAGTTGGCC
The DNA here is from genome assembly GCF_026437365.1 of Eucyclogobius newberryi. Classification (NCBI taxonomy): domain Eukaryota; kingdom Metazoa; phylum Chordata; class Actinopteri; order Gobiiformes; family Gobiidae; genus Eucyclogobius; species Eucyclogobius newberryi. The sequence goes on from NW_027316532.1 coordinate 18,179,027, forward strand.
ACTGTCCAGGGTGTACCCCGCCTAAGGCCCGAAGTCACTGGGATAGGCTCCAGTCACCCGCGACCCCAAAAGGGAACAAGCGGTAGAAAATGGATGGATGGATGGAATTAATATTTATTGTCAAATCATAACTGCTGTGTAATGTATAAGGAGTTTGCCCCCCTCTCTGCAATAGTCATAGGTGACAGTGGTGGGATTTGTCCTCTTTGTCCTATTTTCTGCTCATTTCTTACTTGGAAGTAAAACACACTTTACAGTCACAAAACTATTCACATTTCACATACACAGACGTGGGATCGAAAACGCAATGAGCAAAAGAATGTCATGCCAACTAACAAAGTAAAGGCAACATGCTGCCATTTGCTCCAACTTAAATTAGTTTGTTCATTTTATATTTCATATTTGTCTAGACTTATTTTTATGCGTTAGAACAATTAATTTAATTTTGCTTGAAATGCTTAACCATTATGAGCACGATGCATTTTCTCTCTCTCCCGTTATACCTTTTATCATTAGCTCAATACATCAGACGCACAGTGCATTTCATAACCAGTTAAATAACAAGAACTTCATTAATTTTAAGCAATTTTAGACAATGATAAACATAATTAGCTCATCTTTACACCCATAATAATGTTATTTTGTGTACATTCTAAGCCTATAGTAGATTTAAATAGTTGTTCTTTAATTTATGGCCTATTTTGATTTTATACATAATATGTATAAAATCAAAATTGTTTGTTGTATTGTTTTATCATTTTTCATTGTTTTATGTTGCACCGAATCACCAAAGCAAGTTCCTGTGTTTGTGAATGTTGTCATTGGCAATGGCAATAAACCTTTTCTGATTCTGAATCTGAAATGATACGACACATTTTGCACATTTTAGTAATACAAGTTAGAAATGTGTTTTTTCTGAACTGTATTTGTATATTTGTTGCATGGTTCAGTCCCGCTCTCATCTGCATTTAGAACGTAGATAAATCCTCGTTGCGTCACAAACACTTTGTTTAAAAAAAGCCTTAGTTAAAAAGTGGACGTGCCATCTGCAATTTGACCACAAGATGTCACCATTACATTCAGTACAACTGAAGTAAAAGTACTACTGAGGGATAATGAGGTATACAGAGGCGTATACTGTAACTCAATGGAAGATTGACAGTTTTAGAAATAAATATCCAAATGTTGAATCTTATCATTATTTGTTTATACTTTACATGTGAATCTAGTGATTTAAAGTGTGTATGACAGGTTTTCATGCTTTTCTAAGTTTGACTTTGTTTTGTGTATTTATACTTACATATAAATGATAGTTTTACTTCAATCCAGCGGCTGTTTGCGCAGAATTTACACAAAAACAATGTTTGACTCTCTAAACATGAACTCTACTAAACGAAGTTGCTCTCATTTGTCAAAAAGAAAAAAATGGGTACATCTGAGTTTGGCCCAGTGGTTGCTGGGTAATTTCCTGTCATCAGATACAACCAAGAAGTAAGAGCAACATTTCAAATATTTATCTTAACTGAATTTTAGTCCAATAAGTCGTCCGACCTGTAGGGGACGCTTTAAAGTCCTTTAACTGACAACAATAGTGTATTTGGAGTTGAATAAAGGCACCACTTTCTGAAGATGTAGAGAGAAAAATGAGTGAACGGTGAGTCATTGGTGAAAGCAGCCACTTCCTGTGTGACTGCAGCCACTTCCTGTGTGACTTTAGCGCCGGGTTTATGTCAGGGGCATCAGGACGGGACACAGCAACTCTCAACTACCAGAGGCGTAGTTTGGAGTATAATAATGCATTCTATACTATACTATTCTGTCACGTTTAATTGATTGATTGATTGATTGATTGATTAATGGATTTATTTTTTTAATAAAATAAAAAAAATCTTATTTATTTTGTTTTAATTTATTTTGTTCTTATTTACTTTGTTCTTATTTATTTTATTTAAATTTATTTTGTTCTTATTTATTTATTTTCTTATTCATTTTTTAGTTCTTTCTTTTATTTATTGATGTGTTTATTCATTTACATTTGGACACACAAAGGCAGGGAGCACTCACATTTACTGTACACAAAAACCGAGACTAAACCTGGACTAGAGCAGGACCAAACCGAGTCTAAATCAGGATTAAACGGCACTCAAGCCAAATGAGAAGAAGGCCAATCAGAGACTTCCTTTGCAGTGATTGACAGGCTGAAATCAGCTCTAGTGCAGCGGCTCGTCCCGCCCACGACTTCTGGAGGACTATCTGCTCTACTCTGGTGTAATGACTGGAGGGGCCTTTAGAGGGCGCATTTTGACTGATAACTGCACTTGGAAACGGTCTGAAGGTCACGGTTCACCACGATGTGTCATGTTCAAGCACAGAACGTTTTCATACAATTGTACTTCTCAGAGGAGTTTCAGGCCCAGTATTTCCTCGTGCAAAACTGTATATTGTATATATATGTGTGTATGTATGTATAGATGTATCTGTATATTGTGTGTGTATGTATGTATGTATAGATGTATCTGTATATTGTGTATGTGTGTATGTATGTATGTATAGATGTATCTGTATATTGTGTATGTGTGTGCGTATGTATGTATAGATGTATCTGTATATTGTATATGTGTGTGCGTATGTATGTATAGATGTATCTGTATATTGTGTATGTGTGTATGTATGTATAGATGTATCTGTATATTGTATATGTGTGTATGTATGTATAGATGTATCTGTATATTGTATATGTGTGTATGTATGTATAGATGTATCTGTATATTGTATATGTGTGTATGTATGTATAGATGTATCTGTATATTGTATATGTGTGTACGTATGTATGTATATATGTATCTGTATATTGTGTATGTGTGTATGTATGTATAGATGTATCTGTATATTGTGTATGTGTGTATGTATGTATAGATGTATCTGTATATTGTGTATGTGTGTATGTATGTATAGATGTATCTGTATATTGTATATGTGCGTATGTATGTATAGATGTATTTGTATATTGTGTATGTGCGTATGTATGTATAGATGTATCTGTATATTGTGTATGTGTGTATGTATGTATAGATGTATCTGTATATTGTGTATGTGTGTATGTCTGTATAGATGTATCTGTATATTGTATATGTGTGTATGTATGTATAGATGTATCTGTATATTGTATATGTGTGTGCGTATGTATGTATAGATGTATCTGTATATTGTGTATGT